>NC_134484.1:89998229-90018229 GCF_040206685.1 Ascaphus truei | reverse complement strand
AATATAAAATGTATACACTATGCAATGCTCCTTAGACTATTGGAATATTTAAAGGTACAAATATAATATTCTACTTGCCCTTTCTTTTTAATACAGGAGCACTGCAGATGTACAGTATCTACTGTACTTTTACATTTGTCATTTACATGGTTTATATACTGTATGGCTGTCATTTTCACTTTGAGAAAATAATGTTACTGTTGTGAGTGATTTCATAAGAACGATATAGGCAACATTTGCAAAACTAATATGCACTCATAATTCATTGCATTGTTTTAATTTAAAAAAATGCTCTGAATGAGTGCACTATACAGATGTATTATTTGTGGAGTTAACATAATTGAAATACAAATAAACTTGTTGTGACCATGTCGGCATAGAATGATATTAAGGTGCAATTTCCCCTGCACAACATTTTTTATTACCATTTTTTCTTTTTCAAACATATAACAATCGTGAAGCCAAAATCCTACTGATGAACACCTTTTCTACAATGGAGCGCTGAAGTTACTGGTGACGTGGCACAGATCAAAATGTTCACTAGAAACGTCACTTCTACAGACACCACCATTTAGGGCACATCAAGCTATTTTCTATAACTTTCTGAGCAATAACCTATGTGGATACGGAAACCATCACAATCTATTTTACAGGATCACAAATTATTTCCAATACAATATCTTCAAAAGCAAACCTTCATTTAATAATAAAGACCACTAAAAAAGTCAGGGAGAGGAGACTGAATCTTTAACATTGTAAAATATTTTTCCGTTCAGCTGAAATACTTATTAAAAACACAGATAGCTTGGGGCATGGCCTGGACATTGAGAGCACCATAGAGTATTAAGAATTCTACATCCCCAATATTGGCAATATGTGCCCATCTCCACAAACCTGATGTGTAAATCTATCAACAATAAAATAGCGCACTTACATCTGCACTGAAACAGCGCCTTGGAGTGGTGCTCCCCCCTCCCTTCTCCCGCCACACTGCACTCACTAAAATGGACACCGGAATCACGCAGTGAGGGCCTGTTCCAGAAAACACGAGTCCCCACTTTGTGCTATTCTACAAGAAGGGGGCAGGTTGTGGGATGGCTGGCGGAATACCTGGGTCAGGGCCTGGTGATGGTGGAGTGACACCTGAACAGCACCTGTGGGTGATTTCTTCTTTCAGCACTACCTCAACCCTCCCTTCCCTCTCCCACAAGCACTGCAATCAAAAATTGGCACAGGGAAACATTTGGTGAAGGCCTGCACTAAAGCATGTGAGTCCCACCTGCTATTATCTATCTTAGAGTGGCTGGTCAGGAAACAACCGGCAGAATGGCTGAAATCAATATTTCAGGTTTAGACTTTGAGCCTATGGTGTATTTTTTTGGGGGGGGGTAGGGGGGTTTGGCTGAAATTAAGGCCTTTTACAACAAAACAACAATGTAAAGGCCTAAATTCTCCTCAAAAGAGAAAGTTAGTAACTTCTAAACTGAAAGCCAACATTGGTTTCTTAAAAGAAACCCTGATCAATATCGAATAGCTGATCAATATCGTGTGGTTGACAGGCAATGTTCATTAGTTCTCCTAGAGGAGGGACCCGATAAGGGAAATTATGTGGACATATGTATTAAAAGCATTTAACATACACAATTGTACAGACCAAAAAAGGCCCACAATGCAGATACCTAATTGTAAGAAGTCTTCTTTACAATAAACCCTGTACTTTGATCTAGGCACCAAAACCCGACCAACAATTCTTCCTATAGAAACTCTCTGACGTGTTGTTGCGTCATCCACCATACCCAATAATAAGGTGTATTGTATTTTAAAAAAATGAATGTAGTGGACCCATAGCACCTTCAACATCCTAGTGGAAAGTATTATATATTTCTTTCAAGCACCTAATGGGACCTACACCTGAATTGATAATCTCTTTTTGTCTTCAAATATCATGTCCCGATATCTTCTTCCTCAACATCGTCCATTGTATGATCAGACCACTCTCCAATTTCATTACATATCTTAGTGTCGATTTACTAAAAGTGAATATGGCGCTCTTACTATGAAGGAGTGATAAATATGTGCTTTAAGTGTAGATCATGTATACACAAATTAACTTAATATAAATGTTAAAAGTGCTCTTAACCGTGAAAAATACAAATGAACAAAATGCAGCTTCAAAACCCTTTGAGGACGGTCAGCCGTCTTCCTCGGTGAAATGCTTGGTGGTGAAGATTGGGGAGCGCAGTTGGTCATCAATTATGCAAAATAGAAAAAACACAAAAAATGGTGTAGATAGTATGGATGGTTGGCATGTATTGATTGTTAGTATTTCTGCAAGACACACACTCACAATTTTTGTAAGACAAAAGCTGTCCCGATTTCTGTTTGGTGTCTGCGAGTGTGTGATATCAGCTGGTGTGGTGGTGATCACGTTTATCCTTGTAGTGTTCAGGTTTTCTCAAAAGAGATAAAAAATGCAGATAGTGCGATCTTTATGACAAACGATTAATCTCATAAAATAAATAAGAAACACACTTACATACAAGCGTGTATCATCAATCACGTAATGATTAAAGATGTAATCAGTTTCTCTTACTGCAGCTGCCCGATGCTCGGCGTTCCGGCGTCTCTCCGGTGAGTGTTGCTTCCGGTTCCCCTGTCGCGTCACTTCGGCCAATGGAATGCATATGGATGGTATGCATGCAGTCTGGACTTCTCTCTGGTGCATCAGGAAATAGCAACGCTGGCGAATCTACGCGTTTCGCTCTTAATCGACTTCATCGCCATCTCTCTTCACTCAGGAGCTCCGTAAGGTAAAGGCCTCCTCTTCCCTCCTGCATATCTCTCAACGCAGCTGTACGGTGGCCCACTACGCAGTCGAATTTCGGACCCTAGCAGCAGGGACCAGTTGGAACGATGAAGCACTATCAGCAGTTTTCTGGCAGGGTCTTACAGAGAATCTCAAGGATGACCTTACTGAGCTGGAATGTCCCACTAATTTAGAGGATTTCATCACCCTGTGTATCTGCATGGATCAGCGTCTTCAGGAGAGAAGAGTGGAAAGGTCCCAGCACCGAGGAGTTATACGTTCTTTTTTTAATCTGCCAGCGGTTTCTCTAACCGAGAATTCTCTGGATCCAGATGAAGCCATGCAGCCCGGGGGTAACAATCTATTGGCCAGCGAGGAGCAGCACAGACACAATGTATCGCGGTACCGCTGGGTATCAGACTCGCCGCTATCGCAACAAAAGTGGGAAATGCCAAAACCCAGTTAGAAACGCGAGAATCACACTGGGAACATTACATACTTCTCGCTCTTGTTTACCTACTAAGGTGATGCTGCCTGTCAAGTTGACCGGGACATCTTTCATGGCCAAAACTCTGGCCTTTCTGGACTCCGGGTCAGGTGGTAACTTTATCGACCAGGCTTTCGCGGAGAAACACGGCATCCCATTGGTACAACGAAAATCTCCAGTAAAATTGGATGCGATCGACGGCAGACCAATACAGCCCTCGTATATCTAATTGGAGACGGCTCTGCTACAGTTGGAGACAGGTATGGATCATAAGGAAAGGATTTGACTGGATGTAATTCACTCTCCCAATATTGATGTAATTCTTGGGTTACCATGGCTTCAACTCCATAACCCTGTAGTAGAGTGGTCGTCTTCTCAACTCAGACATTGGAGCTCTTGTTGTCTTATGAACTGTTCTGTTCCATCACACATGTTGGCTGGGGTCTTGGTACCAGTGGAATCGAAATATAACCTTCCTAATATCTACTCCACCATTCAGGATGTTTTAGATAACGTTCAGTCCGAGGAACTACCGCTGCACCAGTTCTTTGACTTTCCTATCGATCTTTTGCCTGGGTAGGTGCCTCCCAGGGGAGATTCCTATCCACTTTCCCCTCCGGAGACCCGCTCCATGAAATAGTACATTCAGGAGAACCTCCAGAGGGGATTTGTCCGGAAATCTACTTCTCCTGCGGGTGCAGGGTTTTTTTTCGTTAAAAAGAAAGATGTAATGCTATGGCCGTGTATCGACTACCGAGGACTCAATAAAATCACAGTAAAAAAATGATATCTGTTACCATTCATCTCTGAACTGTTTGACAGATTGAAAGGATCCTCTATCTTTACCAAATTAGATTTGCGAGAGGCTTAGAATTTGGTCATAATTCGTCAGATTGGTGAATGTAAGATGGCCTTTAATATGTGGGATGGACACTACAAGATTCTGGTTATGCCTTTCAGTCTCTGTAACGCTCCTGCCGTATTTCACAACTTTGTGAATGAGATATTTAGGGATCTTCTCGAAAATATGTCATTGTATACTTGGATGACATTCTGATTTTCTCTAAATCAGCACAGGAACATCCAGATCATGTGAAGCAGGTTCTAAAATGGGAGAATCACCTGTTCACAAAGCTGGAGAAATGTCAAGTCCACCAATCCAGTACCTCCTTACTGGGATACATCATTTCTGATACCGGATTAGCCATGGACCCAGATTAAATCAAAGCTGTTATGGAATGGCCTCGTCCCATCAGCCTGAAGGCAGTCCAGCGGTTTCTGGAATTTGCTAATTATTACGCCGATTTATTCAGAAATGTTCTTCCATTCTGGAGCCCATTACTGCCTTAACCAAAACGGAAGCGGATAATTCTAAATGGTCTGTGGAGGCGGTTAATGCATTTGATAAACTAAAGACAGCCTTCACCTCGGCCCCCGTTCTGGTACATCCAAATCCCACTCTATCCTTCACTCTGGAAGTTGACACATCGGATGTTGGGGCAGGAACAGTGCTATCTCAACAAAAATATCCTAAAGCCAGATTGCACCCATGTGCATTTTTCTCCAAAAGATTTTCTCCAGCCGAACGGAACTACGACGTGGGCAATCGGGAACCTTTGACCATAAAGATGGCTTTACAGGAATGGAGGCACTTGCTAGGAGGGACGGAAAATCCAGTGACTATACTCACAGATCACAAAAACCTTTTGTACATTGAGGGAGACCGTCGATTGGGGTCACGACAAGCGCGGTGGGCATTATTCTTTTCTCGCTTTAACTTCATCATCTCTTACTTGCCAAACTCCAAAAACGTGAAGGCGGACGCTTTTTCCCGTCATTTCTTGGTTGATGACACTGCGGAGGATCACGACGAATGAATTCTTCCATCTTCACGCATCATCTCAGTGGCTACCTTTGATTCCCCAGACGACATAGTTCAGGATCAAACCCAAATACCAGAGGGCCTCGTGGTTCCAGAAGGATGCCTCTTCATCTCACCAGCCTTCCAAAGTAAGGTATAGGGGCATAGTTCCAAAGCTTCCGGTCATCTAGGTGAATGGAGGACCATCAAACACTTGGAACGAAACTTCTGGTGGCCTGGGTTTCGGAAGGATGCTAAAGCCTTTTTAGCCGCTTGTCTTGTGTGCGTGCAGACTAAAACACCCAGGAATCGACCTACAAGGGTATTACAACCTCTCCCGATCCCGGATCGTCCATGGACTCATATTTCTATGGACTAAGGATCTAAGGGTATGACAACTGTCCTGGTGGTCATAGATCGCTTGTCCAACTAGGCTCACTTCATTTCTCTGAAGGGACTACCTAATGCCACCAAACTTTCCGAGATCTTTATCCGTGAAATCTTCCGACTTCATGGATCTCCTCAAGACATCGTGTCACATCGGGGTTCGCAGTTTATCTCCAAATTCTGGAGGACCTTCTGCCAGCAGCTGAGGATATTATTGCACTTTTGTTCTGCATACCATCCCCAGTCTAATGGACAAACTGAGCGAACTAACAAGTCTCTTGAAAAATGTATCCGCTGTTTTGTGTCCGACACCCAAGATGACTGGGCAGATCTCTTCCCATGGGCGGAATTCTCCCACAATAACTTGCGGAGTGAGTCATTGCAGGAGTCACCCTTCTTTTTAAACTTTGGGTTTCATCCCTCTACTCTTCCCTCCCCAGGAGCTGCATTCGGAGTCCCAGCCGTGGATAACCAGACCCAGCACCTACAGGAGCTATGGGGGAAGACTCAGAAAAATCTTCAGAGGGCAATGGCCACACAAAAGATACAGGCAAATCGGCATTGTCAGGAGAGGCCAGTATACCATCCACGTGACAAGGTATGACTGTCTACTAGAAACATACGCTTAAAGTCACCCTCAACAAAGGTATCTCCAAAGTTCATTGGACCTTTCGAGATCATTGAGAGGATCAATCCGGTAGCATACAGGTTACGTCTACCACATGTCGGCATTTCATGTCTCATTTCTTAAAACCTTTGTACAGGATCCCAAGTCTCATGTGCCCACGCCTCCTCAGGAACCTCTTCTGGTGGACAGTAGTTTCCGGGTGCAGATGATCCTGGACTCCAGAGTCTCCAGAGGTAACATGCAGTACCTCGTTCATTGGAAAGGCTTTGGTCCGGAAGAACGTACCTGGATCCCCAAAGATCGACTTCATGCTCCTCGTTTGGTACAGGCTTTACACCGGAGGTACCCCTCGAAGCTGTGCCTGAAGCGCACAGAGGTCGCTCCTGAGGTGGGGTACTGTGAGGATCAGGCGCAGGCGTCGCCCCAGAGACAGAAGCATCAGCAGCAAACTCCGCTCCAGGCTTTGATACTAACTGACTGCCACTGCTCTTCATCAGTGCCTGCTGTGCTGAGCTCAATCAGCAACGAATCAGGCGGCTGATTCTTGCAGCAGCTTCTGCTTCTGTACTCCTCAGCTATTGGCTGCTCTCCCTTTATATGCTCAGCTATTGCTACTGAAAATTGGCTGAGCATAGAGACTGTTTTCTTGTGATGTCATGCTAGTCACAAGAACCTTATATTGTCCTGCCTTGCTTTGTCTTGCCTGCTGCACTATCCTTTATCTTGCAGTTCTACGGAAACCTCGGCTTAGCTTTCAACGATCCTGTCTATCTTCAACCCTCAACCATGGCTAGTGACCCCAACGATCCATACCTTCTCTGACCAAAGACCACGGCAAGTAATATGATGATCCTTCCCTCTCCAACCCTGACCCAGCTACCCACGACCACTACTCTGCATTCCGCACGCGATCTCGTGGCATTAGGTCAGTGTTTCTGTATCCCCACCTCGGCCTCGCGGTTCAGTCCAGTTTGTGTCGGGCACCCGTTACAGTACCATCGTCTTAGAAACGACTGCAAAAAAAAAGGAAATATTTGAAAACACTTGTTAACTTAAGGATGGAACTGGCTACATTAGAAATATCCCATAAAACTCAAAGTTCTAACCTCACATATAGGAAAATTCTTACAATTGGGGGTCAAAATGAAGGAAATAGATTTCTAGATGAGAAAAGTCCAACAGACGTTACAGACATTCTATGAATGGGGTAATAGAGCAGGTCAGACCCTCAAAACAAGCTTCAAAAACAGCTGAATTATAGATTAATTCATAGTACTATAAATCTGCATAATAACTTTGTACTGTAGGAGATGTGCACAGAGGGTAAAATACCAGTGACGATTGTAGGAGAATTAAATGTAGGCTTTATTAGCCAGCAGCTTTAAACAGAAAACCGCTTCATATCAGCAAACAAAGTTAAAGCAGAAAATAACAAGCAGGCCTAACTTCATTTATGGGAACTGAATATCACTTCAGCACTTCAACTGAGGGATGGAAGGCCTCTTACAAACCTTTGACACAAGTCCAAAGAGTTACCTGTAGGCAGAGTGCTCTCCAAGTCAGTCCAGGGTCTGTGGGGGTGTCTGTGGCGTGATCCCTCTGGCGGGTTCAAGGGACCGATGCTGCCTGGAACCAAGAGCATTTCACTTCCTCTGTGATCTCTCTAGCAGCACGGACTCTCTCTATACTAGAGATCCCATGAAGTATGTGCTGTAGGCTTTTAAGCATGCTTGATGAGCCAGGTGGAAACTGATCAATTAACTCCTGTTGAAATTAACCAGATCCCTAATTGACTCATCAGCTAAAGACAGACTTTATTTTTGAAGCCTTTTAGACTTGGGTAGGCCCTGTCACATACCTCCCCTGTGTATGGGTAGCTAGAGCAAGCCATGGCTTAAACCCATCCCTCCAATCTCTTTCATGACAGGACTGTGACTTGAAAGAGAATGGCTGGATGGAGAGAGCCCTCAGTCATGCTGGAATTCCAGCCCTTCCTCCAGGTGACCTTCACTCCTACCAGTAATCTAGTTTTTGCCATCAGGCCCTTATCTGGTTCTTAGAAAATGAATGACTGATGGTTGCTACCTCTAGCTCCAATCGTGGCCACAGTATGTGGCCCTGCTCGAATAGGACACCAGTTAAAAACTCCTTGTGGCTGGTGTAGATAACCAGTGTCTCTTCCAGTATGTGCTTGAATTCAGTAAGTGCTTTAGTCGCTCATGGAGGACTTTCCAGGCACAGTCTTTCCATGATGTGATTAGCTTCCTCACCTCTGTGGAGGACTCCTCGTTCAATCTCCTTTTTCCATTTTACCCAGTCTTGTTTTGTTCACTTGGCAGAGTTTTTCATGCATCGTGCAAAGTTTTCTTCCCCTTCACTAGGGTGACCACCGTTGTCTGGCTCAGTATCATTGATCACAGGTGTTTCAATTTAGGCCTGGGACATAGTAGCTTCAGCCTCGCTGAGCCGGGATGAGCCGCGCTGAGCAGATGCACTAACCCCCTGCATCTGTCATCAGCGCGGCTATAGTTTCCACCTCCGCATGCGTGCTGATGCGTGCGGAGGCTCAGAAACTTTGCCGAGACAGGCAAGTTTCAAATTTGCCGCTCGGGGAAGCGATGTGAGCGGTCACGTGACCACTCACATCCAATGGGAGCAAGGAACTAGTCCCTCCTCCTGCTCCACCTCCTGACACGCCTCCGCTCCACCTCTGCTCCACCTCCGCCCTGCCCCGCCCCCAGAGCGTGCTCACTGCTTTCCTGCTAGGACAGGAAAAAGCTCCATTTTGAGCAGGCGAGGCAGAGCAGGAGCGCGGCTCAAAGCGGCTGAACCCTCTATGTCCCAGGCCTTAGGTGGAGTTTTTATCAATTCTGATTGACTCCAGTGACATCTCTATTTGGTAATCGATAGACATTGTCCTGGGCCTCTCTTTCTTGATGCGTTAATTTATCCATCCTGTCTGCTTCTTCAATGTGTGGGAAAGTCCCAAGTGATATCTGGTGGGGAATTCCTGCTATAGTAGCAACGTTTTGAAGCTCCTTCAGTACCAGGAGACCCGGTCTACAGCTTTCTTATCCATCACGGGCTTAGCTGCAAAAAAAGTATGACCCCCTTATCCGTAGTGAGGCAATTTGCATTTGGTTCAGGATCCTTAAATTCCAACATCCATTTTGTTGTATTTCTCCTCACACCTGTAGTCTTTTTCCCTTGCAAAGACGAATAGACAACTAGTTTTGCATCTTTAGGGATATGATCACAGATACAGTTCTGTCTCAATCTAGCCAAAGGCTGAATCTTTATAGTGGCTGTTTTCATTGTCAGGAATCTGGTTTGGGCCATGTGGGTACGGTAGCACGTCTGGACTTGTACTTTTCAGTCCTAATTTAGTTCTTCTTTCCTGGATTTTGTGGAAAGACGGTTGTAGCACTGAGATAGCATTGCGGGTGCGCTTACAGCAATGCCCAGCTTTTATGACGTAGGACCAACTGTATATCTGGATTGATTCATTTTCCTGTAGCATCTTTGCTGCAGACACTTCCTAACATTTGACTGGACCAAAATTACACAATGCTTCAAATGTTCACATTTCTTTCTTTGTCGTTGCATTCTGCATATTGACTGGAGAAGGCAGGATGCTTTATTCTGGCGATAAAGTTGATGAACTTGCATTCCTCAATAGGCAGCCTGTATGATGACTGCTATAATTAGCGCAGATACCATTCTGGCACTTTCAGGTGTAATTTTCACGCTATTGCATCAATATTCTCTGTATATGCTAGAACCATCATTAGTAGTCATACAGGTGGGGCAGACTTCACTTGCAGAGTTCGCAGCTCTCGCAGGTCGTCTTTGTAGACTTTTTATTTTGGCTGAGCGGGCATTTTAAAAACCCAAGTATTTATTTTATTTTTTCGCACACGTAACGGGGTAGATGGTTACAGAATCAGTACCAAGTGTGGGTCACCATCTTTAGCAGTCCCTCAGTCAGACTGTGGCATTTGCGGCTTTATACAGAGCACTGTAACATTTTTTCTTCCTGGATCTGTAGCCCTTTATTCTGGTCACCTCTGTACATGGTTCTTCCGCTTTCACTCCTGTTGCTCAAGCAGTTGCAAACAAAAGCACAAAAAATTTCCCTGACAATCTCCGGGGCCCTTTTGAATTCAAGGGCCACCTCTCCTTCCACTTCTAACACCATATGTAGGAGAGGTGCGCAGAGAGTAAAACCCTGGAGACATTTGTACTCTAGGCTTTATTAGCCAGCAGCTTTAAACAGAAAACTGCTTCATATCAGAAAACAAAGTTAGAGCAGAAAATAACAACCGGGCCTAACCCCATGTAGGGGAATGCCTAACAATTCAGCAATCCCTATCTGAAGGCTGGAAGGCTAGGCCTCTTACCAACCTTTAACACAAGTCCAAAGAGAGGTACCTGTAGACAGGACTCTCTCCATGTCAGTCCAGGGTCTATGGTGGTGTCTGTGGGGTTATCCCTCATCAGCTAAAACAGGCTATATTTTTCTGACGCCTTTTAGACAGGGGAAAGACCCTGACACAAGCTTGATCAATGATTCTAAAAAAAATAGCAAATGTCTTTGTAGATTTCTATTAAAAATATTTGTATGGTCATGCAAACACCATCTAAAGAACAAATAACAAGATACCCAGAGGTCTGTGACCTTACACAGATATCAGGAAACCAAAAGGAACTCGTAGAAAAAGAG
Source organism: Ascaphus truei (assembly GCF_040206685.1). Classification (NCBI taxonomy): domain Eukaryota; kingdom Metazoa; phylum Chordata; class Amphibia; order Anura; family Ascaphidae; genus Ascaphus; species Ascaphus truei. The sequence goes on along the minus strand of NC_134484.1, from coordinate 90,007,337 downwards.
ATTCAATTAGATGAAGTATCACAGGCTATCAAACAACTTTAAAAAAAATAAAACACCAAGTCCAGATGGGTTCACAGCAGCCTTCTTTAAAAGTCAAATCTGTGAATCTATATTAATCTCCCTTGATGATAATAAATCTTTTGATAGAGTTAATTGGTCTTTTTTTCAGGAGACTTTGGTAAAAAAAAGGATTTGGTCCAAACTTTAATAAATAGATAATGTTCCCATACAGTTGTCCATCGACTAAAGAGAATGAATGGGTCTCAAACTAAATTATTTCATCTGTGTAGATGGACACGACAGGGATGTCCATTGACCCTTCTAGTATTTGCATTAGTGATGGAACTCTTTGCCTGAGAATAAGAGATAATCCAAATATTACAGGTATTCGCTCAGGGCATATAGAAAATAAAATAGTAGTATTTGCAGACAACGCCCTGCTGTTTATTCATAATCCCTTGGAATCCCTACCTACCTTATGGAAGAAATAAAAAAAAATATGGCAGTGTCAGGTTTTGAAGTCAACTATCAAAAATCCGAAATGCTGAACATTGATACTCCCCAACAGGTTGTAAACCGTCTCAAATGGAGTTATTTCTTTCATTAAGCAGAAAAACAAATTAAGTATCGAGGTGTAAAGATCACTCTCCAATATCAAGACCTATATAAAGCTAATATTGTTCTGTTCCTCAATAAAACTAGAAACATTACTAGATAGATGAGATAGGAACAGTATCTCTTGGCTAGGGAAAGTAGCAGCTGTTAAGATGACTATCCTGCTCCAATTTCTATACCTCCAGGCTTTACCAATACAAATTTCTAGAACTACTGTATGTTGGATACGTTTCAAAGACTGATACTAGATTTTATATGGGACAAGAAGAGATCTAGAATCAATAAAAATATATTATTTCTCCCCAAATATAAAGGAGGATTAGAAGTTCCCGATTTACATGAATACTACTGCATGACTAATCTCAAAACAATCTCGGACTGGTTCACCAACACCGATGAAAGAGGTGGATTAGTGTAGAGCAGGCAAACTGTTAATGGATTTCTTTGGCACAATTGGTAGCACTCCATGCAAAATATAAACCTGCCACGCTGCGCCGACAGAAACTCCTGCTCTCAAGAAAATTGAGAAGGGAGTCACGACAGAGCACTAGGCCACGCCCCCCCGGCGGTACAGCCAATGAGGACGAACCTGCCAGGTGATGTCACGGCTGCGCCCCCGTCACTCCCCCGTCACGCTCCCCCTGTCTTTCCCCCTGCAGCTCTCTGCAGACCAGGAGACTCGGCTGCACGCTTCACCTGCATCTTTGGCGCGCTTGCAGCGCAGGCAGCGTGGCCGCAGCCTTAGGTGTACTACACCCCGGCTAAGCTTATGATGATTTATCATAATGTATCTAACCTGTGTTGGAGAAATTGCTGACTCGAAAGTTCCTTTTTTCATATTTGGTGGGAATGCCTTACTACTCAAATATATTGGAAAGAAATTAGGAAGTCCTTGCAGGAAGTTACGGGAGAAACAAGCCCACTTGAACTAAAATCTTTCTCTTAAATGACTCGCCTAATAAGTGGTCTGATAATATGAAGACCTATTAACCTTCTGCTGTGTGCGGCCAAATTTAAGCTATCTTTTTATTGGAAGTTCCCTGGGACCTCACCAATTAACTCATGGTATAAAAGAGTGTGGTAAATGGTAACTATGGAGAAACTTACAGCTTTAAATAGCGAGAAACCATGAAAATACTTTAGAATATGGGAACCATTTCTTAAACATACAGAAAGAAATAATAGCTGTGTTTTTTCAAACCCGTATTTCTTCAAAACATGTTATTTCTATATGTAACAAATGACTGTATGTTCCTGCTGCTAATATCCTAACTTTATATGTAGGAATAATGGATATGACTCAATTGTAATTTCTACCCTTTTTACATAACTGCATTTGAAAAGTGTTTACAAATGTTTGTTTTAGATCAAACAATGTCAATACAATTCTAAATATATATTTTTTAAAAGCACACAGCACACAGCACACAACACACAGCACAGAACACACAGCACAGAACACACAGCACAGCACACCACACACAGCATGCAGCACATAACACGCAGCACAGAGCACACAGCACACAGAACACAGCACAGAGCACACAGAGCACACATAGCACACAGAGCACAGCGCACAGCACACTTCCTATTAATACTTCCAAACAATACGTTTTTATTAAAGGGAAAGCCAAAGAGAGTCTTACTTTAATTTTGATTCTCACTTGCAATAGATGGTGGAGTGAAAGGGTATGTCATAGTCACCATGTGCTCTATGGGCCCAACAGATCTAGCCAACGTTATTGCACCCAGAACGCGTTTCTGCCAAGTCAAGATTTAACACAGTATCTTGCGAGTTCAATATAAGGGAGCAATTTGGTCACTGAATTGCAGGCTTTACTGCTTTACCGCATGCTTATGGGGACAATAATGTTGGATAACTCTGTATGCACACAAAGTGGTTACTTTCTGGCACAAAACATCTGCAAAAACTATTGACAGTACTGTAGTTGTTTGTTTATTTGTTTTTCTTTGATACATCTTGAGCAGTATTTTGCCCCAGAATTGTACGAATTGTATCTTGGTATATAGACTCCTATGTGATGAGAAAACCCAGTAGGTGAATTCTAGTATATGTATATGCTTTCACAGTGATTTCTGAGTTACAGGTCCACAATTAAATGATCCCTTACTGAAATATATATGTTTGTTGCCAGTAAACCTCATGAGTACGGATTCAATTAAATGGTGAGCGATAGTCATCAGCGGGGGTTATTTACTAAACACTGCCAGCTACAAAACTGGGACAAAATCAGTGCAAAAGAATTGCAATATATTCATCAAAGGATAAACTCCAATTGCTTTTAATGGGATTTATGTTTCTTATTATAAAGATAGTGCTGTTTTTCTGCACTGGTTTGGCCCGACTTTGCAGCTAAGAGACTTTAGTAAATAGGGGGAGATCGTGGTGTAGCCCCAGTGTGTCGTTGTGTCAATAAAGTTTGTTGAATCCATCTGGGAGCCTGTGGAGTCTGTCATGCGCAGTTGCGCTGGAATTCTTCCATCTACACTTTAGTAAATAGCCCTAGTGATTGCTGGTGGTCATTCAATGAACTAACCTACAGTACTACTTGCTGTTTAGCGATGAAGCCCTCGTACTGCAAATTAATGGCAAGATCCACAAAGGTGTGCAAAGCATTAAGATGCCTTTACTTTCCTTCACAAGCACGGGAACTGAGGCGTGCTAAAGCTTAGCACCCTCTTGTGCATCTGGGCCTAAGGGCCTTATTCTATACACGCCAAAGGAGCCACTTGGGCAACTTTTGATAAAAAATCCCCATAGACTTTAATGGTGATTTTCAGCTGAAAAGAACCTGAACGACCGCTCCAGCGTGTATAGAATTAGCTTCTAAATTTTCTGTTTGTAATTTTAGCGAAAAAAATGTGGCTTCTGTATGACATATGGGAACATTTCTGGATGAAACACAGATGCAAGCTAATACCATTTTTGAAACAAACAGTAACAATATGTTTAGTGCCAGTTGTTTGTGTATTTATGTTCTTGAAATGTTGAGCACATTAAGAATATTACTATGTTAAAATACGAAGGGAAGCTATTTAAAATAGAAGCATTATATTTGGCTTGCACTATCTTGAGAACCTATTATAATTGCCTGTCTTGGTAAAATGTATACATAACAACATATACACATTTTGATCAAGAAACTTTAACCTGTTTAGTGCCTCTGACTTTTTTGAACAATGAAGAAAGAGCTGTCTATACTGTTACATAGGAAAGCAAAATTGTGTGGTTGACAGTAGGGACACACTATGTGATTTGGCTTCAAATGGATAATAGTTTTTTTTAACATGCGATAAGTCCTGCCTGAGTTTTCACAGTTAATAAAAGGATAGAAGACATGGAACTTGAAGATCAAATGTTACAGATATACATTGATTTAAATGTCTTATCTTTTTTTTCTGCCCATCATGTGAATTAATTGTTATTACATTCAAATGTAGGAGCATACGATCACATTGCAAAAAGGGTCCATTTAGATTATCAGCATTTCTCCTGTTTTTTTACATTTCCACAAATGCATATTTTTACAAGAGATTTGCAGATTTATAGATTTACAGTACTGTGGATTAATTTAAAGAACTGAAAAAAATCAACCTCCCTTGGCTATACAAACTGCTGAATTTTCTTTCCAAACAAAATCTGGAATTTGCTATCTATACTATTACTGAGAGAGAACTAATTGCAGGTCAGAAAGAATCTCCTCATTATAATTAATTCTGGGGATTCTGCAATTAATGATAAATCACTGATTATGTGCTTTTTTATTGTCCGTTTTCTATATTGTTGTGAAGATTATTTCCCCACAATTCAATATAATCCCTCAGTTTCCTGCACTTTAATTCAATGTTCTGTAAAAGTCTATGAAATGACTTCTGACTTTTACCAAAAGCAAAGCTTTGCATTTCAGTTGAAATTCTTCACACATTTGTCTTTTTTTTCTCCATATTCAGGTTACATTTGTGTCTATCCCAACAAGTTTTGAATTCCTTCACTCTATTAGCTTCCACCTCCTTTGCATTGAATCTGTTTAATGAATCTACTAACCTTGTACTGAATAAGCTCACCTCCACTTTTCCATGAACCTCCTATCTCCTCTCCAGCTTCAGTGCGTTATATCTTGATCTGGCATTCATATTTCTATTACAAATTATTCCATCCTTTAGTACTGCAGTGAATCCATTAGTTTCCCTGCAAGTAGTCAGACTGGCCTGCACCTACAGTCCCCATCTTTTCTTTATTATTTTTACTCTATCTTCCCTTCTTTAAACTCAATGTCTTGCTCTGTATCCCTCTGCCTTTACTGGCAGAATACAATGGCCCTTTGACAAAGTACCCATTGTTTGGTGTTAAATGAAGACACATTAGGGAGTCACTGCCCACACTGATTTGGTATTTATCAAGCTTTGAATAAGGTTTATATTTTTTAGATATCTGTCTACCCATTACTGGTGCTGCTCCGAGATTGTTGTGCATGTTCTGAATCCTGTCCTAAATAGCGTTATCCTGTTGGTGTGAACAAGCTGCAGATATAGGAAATGAGTTGGCTATGTAGCCTTAAGAACCATGAGTACTGACCTTCGTAAATGTATCAAATGAAACCTCTGTCAAATGTGTCATCATTTAAAATAAAGAAAAAGAAGCAGGCACACGGTCTTACTCAAAAGGAGGTTTAATATGCCATAAAGTCCAACGTTTCGGCAGTCAAATACTGCCTTTCTCAAGGTGAAGGCCTTCACATTGAGAAAGGCAGTATTTGACTGCCGAAACGTTGGACTTTATGGCATATTAAACCTCCTTTTGAGTAAGACCTTGTGCCTGCTTCTTCTTCTTTGTACTGGAACATTTGGGACTACAGGAGCTCCCCAGGACCAGCGCACCGGCAGCTAAGTACCCCACCTCTATTACCATTGATATTGAGTGCGTGTCTCATCCTCTGTCATTTAAAATAACCCTTATTATAGCTAATGTATATGCAACAGGAGGGAATGTTTTCTTGATCAGGCCAAAAGCCATTGCTATTACAATTATTCTGTTTAATGCATATTCCCAATAAAGCCCCAATGACGTATGAACGTCGGTTCGCTTTGACAACATCGAGAACAGGTTTGTAAAATTTCTGCACACACATTATGAAGGACTTTAAGCACTGGGGTATTTTGTGGTCCTCTTCACTTGTCACTGCTGTAGTGAAAATATGGCATGTGGTTATGGTTTACGGTTCAATCGTAAAACATTTCAGGCTAGTAGGCAGTTTTACACACAAACATGTCCTTTTAATGCCATCGGCATAGGTTACAACCAGATATGTATAATGTAATGAATGGGAAGTCACTTAATTCTCAGGCTAATCCCATTTGTTAGATACCGCTATGTTCTAAGCAAGCGCTTACACAGGAAAAAATAAAACATTTGTCCTCCTAATGGCCCTCAGACAAAAACATGGCAGGCTAAGGGTAAATAAACCACTAGTTTGAGAAACACGCTACCATTCAGAAGCCCCCTAAAATGCAATTTGTAATACATTTCTAAGGATACAAAAATAGCCAAATATTTTGTGCATGGTTAGATATGTTCAAGGAAGTCAACTTGAGTCTTCAGTTCTTTTTCGAACTTGTTGTTTTTTTGGCTGGCTGTGTGGGATAGCACCTTTAATTGTGTGTAAATTATCAAAAAGCTGATGTGTTTAAAGCAGTTGTGGGGGGGTGGGGGTGTCATACATTAATGTTGCAATTAATAAAGGGTACAAAATGACATAGCAGTTTGGACTATATTATTCAGCGAAGCTGGTCCTACAACAGCACAATTCTTTTCAGATGGATGTTTTAATGTACCATCAACATTGGTACAACTACAAATATTGTCCGTTTTTTATAAAACGTGTTGATCAGCATTGTCCTAGGGGCATGGCATTGATCATAAATGTGAGTGTGTGGGTGTGCTTGTTTCACAGCACAGTTAGCAAAATAAAGGCATATAATAAGCCTTGTTAAGATAGAAGTTGCCTTAGTTGTTTTCCTTTTGGAGCTGGAGGAAAATGTAAGACAGACGTTCACCCTGCTATAATTCACCACAGTAAATCAAGAGTTTACAATGGAAAGAGACCCACAAAAGAAAAGCAGACGAAAAGGGGCGGACATTTTATTTTTATTTTTTTAACAAGGGCTGTAATGAATAACCCTTGTAATACCTGTCAGGTTAGCATCCCTCTCCATTTGAGCTCAGGCAGCTTGCAAAGACTCACTAATATGAGGGGATCCCAGTAACAGAGTGATGAAAACCGCAGGTACTAGCATCTGTAAGTGGGTCACATGAAAGTATTTATTGCTTTTCATGCATGTGTATTAAACCATAGTGGAAAAGAACTCCTCATTGAAAATGCATTAATTGACACTGGTTTTCCTCAGTCTTTTTCTTTTCTTTTTTTACTATGGGATGCAAGTAAAAGATTACAGCTGAAAAAATCATCATACTTGAGGTAGGCTCACAGAGTCTTTTCTTATGTTCTGTGTGAAGTTGTCTTGAACTGAAACCTCTGCTCCTTAAGGATTAAGGGATTGAAAAAGCAAAGGATGAAGCTGCTGTAATTTAAACCTAGTGATTCTCTGGCACAAAGGTGCAAAAAAATGGACTTAGTAAATCTGCTTCTTTACTAGTTCAGTTAAGAAATAATTTTACCTTTTGAAAGTTTTGTGTTATTAACATTCCAAAGGTGTCATTATCTTTAGAGCAATTTCTCCCTCTGTTGGCTTTTAACATGAGATCAGAGCACAGAGAGCAGCAAGACATTAAATTGGTGGACATGGTTTTAAATTGCAGTTTACCACATCTCAGAAAAATTTCAACTATGCGATGCATAGATAAATCAGATACATTTCTCCAACAGCAGTTTCACATGGGGGGAATGTTCTTGTTTACCAATAGGTCACTTTCAGAGACCCATTTCCAGGGGCAACTCATGCTGACATGCACATTACAAGGTTATTGACAACAGTTAAGCATAGTTTTGAGTAGAGATGTTGGGATTTTTCCAAAAGTTGCTTAGCAAATTGTTTCCGCGTTTTTCCCCCCTAAATTTGCATTTTCTGCAATGTTTTTATCAGATTACGTAAAACTGTGCAACTTTCGACTGAAAATGGCATAATACAAAGTGACCTGACCGCGCACATAACACATCGTTTGCGAACTTGCTTGAAACGTGATAGCATTAGAACCATATTAGACAAAAATGGTAAAAATCATAAATGTATATATTTTTCTATGTACTATACATAAGTGTCAAACATGTTAAGATGCACTTCAGCTCTAATTCCCTAATTATTTATTTTCCTTAGTATCAATGTCCTAAAGTACTCTGAGATATTATTATTTTCATTATTATTATTATAGTTAATATTTTATACTGCATTTCTTACATTCATAAATCTTTTGGAAGTGGTTTCTTTTTGGGGGGGAGTAATAGTTTTGTTGTCTAATGAATACACACATTGCATAATAATAAAAATGGAAAAGCAAACATTAAAAGAGAGTACCCAGTACTGTATGGTTTAAGAATGCATGCTGTGTATAAATATATTTCAAAGGGTTTCCTCTAATTTGCACTACTCTTCTAAGGCTGCGCTTATAGTGCTGGCTATGCGACCGGCTACGCAACCGCGTGACGTTAGCCGTCGCCGTAGCTATTGCGATTCCTGCACTCTGGTGCAGGAGACCAAGGGAGGGCGACAGGGCGTGTGGCCATGAGCGGTTCGCCCTCATTGTTGGAACCACTCACGTGCCGCTGACGTCACGCGGCGAACGCCGAAAAAGTCCTTTGACTACCGCCGATCGCGATTGCTCCGTCGCTCTGCAGCACCGTCACGGTCGCACCCACTATGGGCACCCGCAACGGACTACATGTACTTGCTATGGCGCTGCGTGATGTTGCAGTCAGCACTATAAGCGCAGGCTTAGTTTTCAATGCAATTGGCTCTCATTATACTCTTGTGTTAATAATCTTTCTGCACTTGTAAGCAGTGATTTTAATTTGTGTAAATGTTATCAATGTGGCCCTTTCTTTTTTTAATGGGGACCTCAATGTGGATTTGCTTCGGTGCAAGTTAGGGGCCTGTTTTTTTTAAAGGCTGTATCTTATTTTGTCCCAGGTTGCTAATCTTTTCGCATAATGTCCCCAGAACACAGCATGTTCTGTTTTCATGCCGCTTACCTCGCTTTTCTGATTTCTCTTCAACCAGAACATTTTCTTTCCTACAAATGCATCCAGTGGTCTTTTTCTGCTTTCTTTTTTTTTCATGATTATTATTTATAAAAGGAAAATTCTGTCAAATGTTCTGCAAGCTCTTAAAGTATAAGACCCATGAAGCAACAATCTCTCATTTTAAAAGTTAGAAAGGAGACTGCTAAGTGGATATGAGGACATGAAACAGAATAGCAGGTAGGCAGATATTTTATTTCAAACAAGTTTCACTGCTTAT